>NC_051863.1:4889059-4911559 GCF_015732765.1 Culex quinquefasciatus | reverse complement strand
TCTTCGTCATGGAAGAGTGGATTCGTTCCTGGGGCCAAAGAGCCATCAACCCCGACTTTGGATCACTTCGTCACGGAAGACCGATGCCCTGAAAGCAAGTGAGCAAGAATGAGGGCGAAATTTGCTCATTTTTTCTCGCATGTTCTTCAAAAATCGCCTCATTGAATTTAAATTAAATTTCCTATCGTTAAAAATCAATTTATCGACAGCTGATGTGGAACACGAGCCATCCACGGGGACGAAAAGGGCGATGAGCCGGAACTGGCCAGGTCCACCCTCCCAAAGCCGGGAAGCAGCTACTGTCCCCCGCTCAAGTCCCACTCGTTTTTTTTCCTTCTTTAAAATAAAAATGTAAAATAGAGAAAGAAGGACAATCAACTGTGAGACAGGGTGACGAATCGCTCTAAATTGTGTGTTCCGGACGACATTCTTCGGCAATTCCAGCAAACATTTTACAAGTGATTGATATCTCTATCACAAACAGGACTCAATTCGGGAATTTTAAAACCCCGAAGGAGGGAGGACAACCGGCCACAATCGGGATCAATATTTTATTCGGGAGCGCACTTTTGGGAAAAGAAACAGGGACAATGTGGCGTAGAGTGTGATGTGTTTGCTCACTCAAGCGTTGCTAATTGGGCGGCTGAAGTGTGTAGCGAAATATTTTAAATTGAACAAATAGATTGGTGAAAAATGGGACTGTTTGCCGAAACGGGCAAGTGACGGTGAGGAATTGTGGAAGGGTGCGACGTGTTTCGAGTGTAGAGTGATGTGTTATTTATTTTTCATGATTTTGCATTGCTGTTAAATTGTAGCACAGATGAATTTTGAATCGAATTTACAATCTGGAGAAAGTGTTGGTTTGATTAAATTCAAAATTTTGATCTTGAGCTACAGTTCAATATAAATTCGTTTTTTTTGTGAATCATAACGATACATATTTTTTTGTTATGTGCATAACAAAGTCGTGCAGTTCATTCCAGCTGTGTGTTACGCCATAATCCATCTTGTTGATGGGCGAAAATTTAACCACACCAAACTGTGGTTTAAGTATTTGACCTCGTATGAAAATCTGTGAAGCTCACCAACTCACACGAAATCGGGAAAAGTTGCCCCGATCCCTTTTCGATTTGCGTGAAACTTTGTCCTAAGGGTTAACTTTTGTCCCTGATTACGAATTCGAGGTCCGTTTTTTGATATCTTGTGACGGAGGGGCGGTACGACCTCTTCCATTTTTGAACATGCGAAAAAAGAGGTGTTTTTCAACAATTTGCAGCCTGAAACGGTGATGAGATAGAAATTTGGTGTCAAAGGGACTTTTATGTAAAATTAGACGCCCGATTTGATAGTGTACTCAGAATTCCGAAAAAAAACGTATATATCATCGAAAAAAATACTGAAAAAGTTTTAAAAATTCTCACATTTTCCGTTACTTGACTGTAAAATTTTTTGAAACATGTCATTTAATGGGAAATTTAATGTACTTTTCGAATCTACATTGACCCAAAAGGGTCATTTTTTCATTTAGAACAAAATTTTTCATTTTAAAATTTCATGTTTTTTCTAACTTTGCAGGGTTAGTTTTTATAGTGTAATAATGTTCTACAAAGTTGTAAAGCAGACAACTACAAAAATATATATTTTGATATATAGACATAATGGGTTTGCTTATAAACATCACGAGTTATCGCGATTTTACGAAAAAAAGTTTTGAAAAAGTTACTTTTTGCGTTTCTCTTTGTTTCGTCGTCCGTGTCTGTTGTGGGTGACCATGAACGGCCAGATCGATGACGACCAACTTTTTCAAAACTTTTTTCCGTTAAATCACGATAACTCATGATGTTTATAAGCAAACCCCTTATGTCTATAAATTAAAATTTTTGTAATTGTCTGCTCTACAACTTTGTAGAATATTGTTACACTCTAAAAAATAACCCTGCAAAGTAAGAAAAAAACGCGAAATTTTAAAATGAAAAATTTTGTTCTAAATGAAAAAATGACCCTTCTGGGTCAATGTAGATTCGAAAAGTACATTAAATTTCCCATAAAGGGACCATCCATAAACCACGTGGACACTTTTTTGGGAATCTGTAACCCCCCCCCCTTTGTGGACAGTTGTCCATATATAAAAAATCTTTTTTGTATGGATCGTGGACTATCGCCATACCCCCGCCCCCTAAAGTGTCCACGTGGTTTATGGATGGTCCCAAAATGACATGTTCCAACAAAATTTACAGTCAAGTAACGGACAATGGGAGAATTTTGATTACTTTTTTAGTGTTTTTTTTCGATGAAAAATACGTTTTTTTCGGAATTCTGAGTACACTATCAAATCGGGCGTCTATTTTTACATAAAAGTCCCTTTGACACCAAATTTCTATCTCTTCACCGTTTCAGGCTGCAAATTATTAAAAAAACACCTCTTTTTCGCATGTTCAAAAATGGAAGGGGTCGTACCGCCCCTCCGTCACGAGATATCAAAAAACGGACCGGATTCGTGATCAGGGACAAAAGTTACCCCTTAGGACAAAGTTTCACGCAAATCGAAAAGGGGTCGGGGCAACTACTGTGTGAGTTGGCGGAGAATTACCCATGTATATTTGGAAAATGACTTAGTATGCTGAATAAATCATGGTTTTTAAAGCTTTTTGGAGTAACTAAAATTGAATTGAGCTGGCTTTAGTTCCAAAAAGGCTGAGTTTTCAACTTTGCAAAATGTTTTCTTTGTTAGATATACGATCTTATCTTTAAAAAGCAATGAAAATACTTTAATGTGTAACTAAGTTAATTTCCTAGTTCCCTGTGACCAAATTTGCCCTAATTTTTTTTTCAATTCCCATTTTTTCTTGTTTTTGGTTTTTAATGAATGAATGCTTCCCACGCCAAATACATTTTCCATACGATTTTGTATAGGGTAAGTATTTTTTCAATTATGTACATTTTGTAAAGTAAGTAAAGCGTATTGTACAAATTCTTGCGATATTTTTTTCTGTCTATAACATTGAAGTATTTATTTATCTAGAATGTTCTAGAAATGTTTTCTGGAATGAAGAATTTGGCAAAAAAAAAAACATTTATCTTATTGTACTAAACATTATAATACGTTCGCATTTATGAGTCAAAAAACGATTTAACATCATTTAAGATATAAAAAAAAATACTACTAAAATCTCGTCTTGAAGCAAATTCACAACTCAACCACACCTAATCGAAACATTAGCACCAACCCAAACTACAAAGAAAATTCACTTTCCTTTCCTTTTGCCGACTCTTCCGCACCCAACTGACAATTAAATGTCAGCCCTTTGGGGCGTGGAAAACAAAATATTTTTCCAATTCCGTATAACCCTTTTTCCCAGCCCCTCTTCCGCACGGGCCTGCGCGTCGTCGGTGGCCACATTCCACTTTTGGCGCTTATCGAAAATTGTCCTCTCATCCTTCGACCCGCCCGTGTACCACGCGTGGACTCCCATTTCCCAATTTCAGAAAATAGCGACAAAAACCAAAGAACCGAAACCGAAAGTCATATAAACAATTTCCTCCTGCTTCCACTCTCTCTCTCTCGGTTTCAGAGCCCCGTGTGTGTGGAATCTGTTTTTATTGTTGCCGGGCCCGCTTTTGGGCAGAGGGTATTGGTGGCCACGCACAACCCGGAACGCGCCCGGAAGGCAATCCTTTTTCTTCCCCCCCGAAACGGTAGGACAGGCAGCAAAAAGGGTAGCTCTTCTCGTTTGAAACCGGCGATAGGATTCGAATATCTTGCCGGTAATTTAGTTCCCGCGGTGGATCATCCTGGGCAGGTTTTGGGGGGAGAGAGTTCAAAGGAGCGGAAATTTGGTTTCTTCTAGGAAAAACGGACACCCTTTCCATATGGGAAATTTGGCGTGTGAGGTTTGGAAAAGACTTTTAGGGAAAAGAGATGTCCTCGAGGTGGTAACGGGACCATTGGAGCGCGTTGAAGCCCATTTCGATGGAATCCATACGTCCTGAGTGTCCTTGCTAGGGGCATTGGTATTTCGAGAGAGAAAATAAAAAAAATTGAGGAAAACGAAAGTTGGTTGCCAAATCATCAGTTTTTGAAACAATCAGTTTGATTTGAGCAACCAAAAAAGGTAAATTTATGAAGAGTAAGCTATAAAATTTTTAAAATCATTCCAAATCTATTTAATTAAATTTACAATTATTGTCAAAAATATCTTAAATTACCCCACATACTTGAATGTATCACCTCATGGCTTTTATAATTTATTTTTGTCCTTCTTGAATAAATAAAAAATTGAATTGTTGAAAATATTTTTTTAATAGTATTTGTAGTCTTTTCCGATCAGTTTTCCCAAAATTCACGTATTGTAACATGCTTTAAATGCCCGTTTTGATCAATAATTACAAAAATAAAGCTTTTTCAAAATTTGAATTTTCGAAAATAATTTTTATTTTCAAATTGAAAAGGGGCTGGAAAATAACAAGAGTAAAACTATCATTTAATGTTAGGGTGGTCCGAAATGTCGGAATTTTCGTAGATTTTCGTAAAAACCACATTAAAAAAATCACTACGTGCCATTTCAACCAATTTTTACTCTTTTGAAAGCAAATGAAAGGTGATTAGTTGGGCTTTTGAAGAAACATAGTTTGAAGTTTTGAAAGAGTAGCCTAAACGGAAAGGTCTTATAAAAACTTAAAATGCTGTTTTGATAAAAAATCTGAAAATATTTGTATTGGATTCCTCAGAAAATTTTACAAAACATGATAAAATGTGGAGCCAAAAATCACATATTTTCACTAGAACTGCGACTATTTATACCTATTTGAGAACTGCAATTTTCGTAAACGTATTTTTGCCTTCCTCACTTAGGCTAAGGCTATAATCCTGCTCTAAAAATGAACTTTTTATTAAAAGCTCGAAGACCCACCTTCATAGCATAGCATAGCATAGCATTACGGGTCTGCACCACGCGCAATAATATTCATTAGCACAATAACCCCCTTACAACATGCATGACATGAACACGATCACGAATACAGCACAAAAAGAACACCAAACCGCTCATATTACCCATTGTTGGTAAAAAGTGAGGAAGGCATTAACTACATAGGTGGATTAAGTTAGTTATTTTTTGTAAAATACCGTATTTGTTTAGAAAATACCATAATATTAATGATTTGCAATATGGTTATCAAATGACAATTTTATTTTGTGTTTTTACAAAATTATAGTTTTTAGTTGAAATTTTTTTAAACATGAGTAAAATGTAGTATTTTATATAAATACTAAAATTTTCATATTTTAAAATATCGGTCATTCAAAAACACGACTGTATGTATACATTTTCACGGATTTTGAAATGTTTTTATAAAAAATAACTCTTTTTAAATAGCATCAACTTTCAAAGTGTATTTCATTATGCAAATATATAAAAATGTTTTTTTGGTACATATGTAGGGTTAGTGATTTTTCACGGCAATTTCACGGTACTTTAAAAACTGTTCAATATAAACGTAAAAATGTATTCTTTGAACAAAAATATGAAGTGTGAAAGGGATACACTCAACGTTAACATTTGTTTTGGACCTAATAAAAAAGGCAAGAATTTATGATTCGTTTGTTTTAATTTTATTGAGATTTTATAAAATTTATTTGCTCAAATACCTCCAAAACGACGCACGTCCTGAACCTCTAATTCATCATTACTAAAGTAATTAAAATAGGTGCAATAAAGGGTTTTTTTGCTTTTCTTCATTTTATTAACAAAAAAATTTCAGTATTTTAATAAAGTTCAAGCAAAACTTCGTTAAAAGCAGTTTTTGAATTTATTGATAAATTCAAGAAAAAATATAATGCATTACAAAATGGTTAACAAATATATGTCTTAATTTACTTATCAATTTGATTAAAACAAATAATTTATATTCAAAATATTAAAATGCAATTTGATCATCGTTGTTTAATATCGTTGATTATTGAAACAAATTTTACAAAAACAAAAGAAAAAAAAATCTTTTTTTTGCGTTTTGTTTCAGAGAAGTGCTGATAAATGTTCTTTTTAAATATGTTTGGAATGTGATGGAATAAATAAACTATTAGTATTGTTTTGAATATTCTAATGAACAATATTTTCAAAAAATATTTGTTGATCTGATATGAAAAAACTTTTTTTATTTGTAAAATGCTTGACTTAAAAAATAAGCTTAAATGTACTGAGCAGCAATTCATCAATTGAATATGTGAAATTTTGCGGCATTTCACGGTATTTCCCAAATTTCACGGCCGGGGTCGAATTTTACGGATTGCATGGCTTCCGTGAAATCGCGAAAAATCACTAGCCCTGTACATATGGGATATTGTGAAAAGTTTTGGTATATTATTCTTAATAATCGAAGTATGATGCTCTTTAAAATCATGGGAATTTCTGCTTTTAAAACGGTATTTTTGGATTGAATATCTTTATAGTAACAACTTTGAGTTTTTTTTTTTTTAAATATTGATACCCATATTTTAAAATACGAAAATTATAGTATTTCCATAAAGATACGGTATTATGTGATTATTTGAATATTATTTTTTTCGGAATTTTCATCGCATCATACCCAATCGTATTACCCATATTTCAAGTTATGACAAAATTTTAGTTGGTTATTGAACCACGATAAGGTTTCCGTTAGTAATTTTGGTAAACTTCATAGTCCATGTTGAATTAACGAATATGTTGACCTTAGTTTAGATTGGAAAAAATAAATATATCGTTCCCTTGAACAATAACGGAAACATTCTCATAAATGGAATGATTTTTTTTGAAATTATATTGTATAATATATTTTAACAAAATAAAAACCAACAAACCTAATCGATTTATGTGATATCTTCAACATACGAAAATAGCGACTTTAAATTTCATGGCATCCCCGCCAAACCCTTTCACCTATAAAGAGGCACAAATCGTTCCAAAACCCGTCCCTCCTGTTGAAATAACAAAAAGTGTTATGGAATATTGTTGCAAAATACATTTTTGCATAAGAGTTCATTAACAGTTTATGTTATCATAACGAAATTTGTTATTGGTCTGATATTGGTTGAAAGCCAAAACAACTTTGGAATAACATTTTTTGTTATGGAAGAATAGCTTCAATTGTTATTAGGATGATCGGATTAGTTGTTAAAATAACAAAAAATAATAACAAAAATTTGTTCGAAAAATTACTGAAAATGTTATTAGTCTGTTATTATAATAACAGTCCAATAACAAAAAATCATAACGACGAATAACAAATCCTGTTATTTATAACAAAAATGTTATTGGCCTATTATTTTCAAATATCAAAAATGTTATTCGCAAGTTATTTCCGTCTGCTCGGGCAGTGTCGTCGTTATCCTCGACCACCTTTCCCAGCATCCAGGTTCCGAATCGTTCATGTGTTTTCCGCGTTCCAATCCCCTTCCCAAACACATGGTTGGAGGCCCGTTTTCCGAAAACAGAGCCACGAGGGTTGGAGAAAAGAATTTCCAAATTTCCCGAATTTAATAGACTGCAAGAGAATAATTTACTGGAAAATTTTAATAAAAAGCGTTTTTCGTTATATTGTCTTTTCGGTTCACTGCCACGTTCTAGGTCGTATCCGCTTCCCCTACCCCTTGGATCCCCCCAGAAGCGATTCCGATTGGTGGTTACGATGGTGTGTCACAGGGAATAGGGTAAAGGGAGCAATTTTAGATTTTTTTACAATCTGATTTATGTGTCTTAAAATTAGCTATGATAAAATTTGGGAAAGATTTAACACAATATTTATTTATCAAGACAACATTGCATCACTTTACCCTATTTAAAACAAAAGGATATGCTAAAGGATTTTCGGCGATCAAACGGCACAGGAAAAGTCGAAAAAGCATCCCCCGTTGGAGGCAATATTTTATGTATCCGATTCGAGAGAATGCGAATGAGCGCTTGTGTGTGTGATTATGGGAAATTTGGGGAATTTCTTTTCATCGCTTTTCCTCCTTCCGCACCCCCTCAATGTGTTGAAATTACCGACACCCCGAGGAGAGAAAAGAAAGGGTTTTTCTGGTTGGCGGGCCCCGGAGATGAAAGCGTTACGCCTTTTTCGATCTAGGACCTCGTCACCACGTGAAATGAGGAGTGGAGCTCATCTTCTTTGGCGTGTTCGTGAAATGAAAAGTGTTTTAATGTGTTTTTTCGGAAAGAAATTTTTATTGTCACAGGAAATTTATTGCCACACGAGTGTATCGTGTTCTCATGCGTGTTTTCTTGTTTCCAATTTAAAATAAAGGGTGGTGAGAAGGAAGTTAATTTTACAGCATTTGAAAAGCCTTGAGTAACCCATATCTGGAAGAAGCTTCTCAAACTTTGACTTCTGGTTTTTTTACGAGCCAAAAGAAGGCATTGGCCCTTAACAAGAGAGGTCAGCTACCGTTGACCGCTGACTCTACTGGAAGCCAAACAGTTGGGCGTCCATAAATTTCGCCTCACTCGTGCGGTTTTCAACGCACTCAATGCACCAAGCAGCACCTTTTTATGACTTTTCGCGCGTACCAATTAATTTAAAATTCATCAGTTTGATGGTTAAAATAAGTTACGCACACGAGAGTTTATTTTAAATCGTAAAATTCATTGGCAGAACCAAAACCGGCTGGGCCGGTTGAGGGTTAATAAATTATATGTAAACGAATGTATGCAAATTGTGGGCCCAATTATGTGCATAAATATGTCATGAAAATCTTCTGATGTCTTTCCATTTTGGGTCAAGTAGTGTAGCATCAATAGTTCCTACAGTTTTTTTTTTAAACTATATAGTAGTTTCTGCGATTTCGTGTGAGTTGGCGGAGAATCATCAATTCTTCATGGTTATTTATTTTCAATGCAATAAGGTTTTATTGGTGAATAATCAAGATACAATAAGTTCTATTGAGGTACATAACAGAGTTTTGGAGTTTCTTACAGCTGTGTGTTACATCATAATCCATTTTGGAACAGTTATTGCTTGTAAATAAAGGTGTCACCAAGAGTAAGAAAAAAATAAAAAAAAACTTGCTAAAATTGCAAGGGAAAGGGGATAGAAAAAGAAAAAAGCTTAAAACTAGATCACAGTTTTTTATCCTTTATAGATGTGCTTGATCATCAGCTCCCCAAGGGCCAGGAATTGCTCCGCCTTGTTACGGCAGGTCCGAAACCGCGTCATCATCTCCCCTGCGAGAGCAAAGAACTCTGGCAGGGTAAAGAGATCTTCTCCGGTAACTTCTTGCTGGGCCGTATTGCCACTGTCGGCAGCGACCACGCTGGCGAACGATCACCCCCATCCAGGAGGGAACGCTGAGTTGTCCGCTGGAACCGTACGATGACCAGCTGCCGGCACGGTTTCGCTCGTATTTCGCTGAGGAGGGTGGGACGCTGCTGCTTTCTTCTTCCTCTTTTCCTGCTCCTCAAGGCAGGGAAGGGAAATAAGAACCCGCACTTGAAGTAAGGTAACTTGGATAATCACCGCACCTTGAAAAAATCGAGTGCAGTGCTTGGTGCTAGTTTGAAAATTTGGTGTCTAATTTCTCCTATGTTTTAAAGCGTTGCAAAGAAGTAACCCAACATGTGAAGTTACGGAAAAATAGACACACTTGAATCCTGGTTCTGTTTTCACTTTTATGTGGATATTTTCACCTTCAAAAGGTATTTTCTTAATTTGTGTTATTTAGATACTTTACCTGCAGGAATATCTTTGAAAATTAAAGTATTGCTTCATCTTTCGAGAGAACGAAATAGTGCAATAAATTACTTTGAAATGATTGGGTGAAGCTGGAGCAAACACATATTTTTTGGAAATTTGGCCGAGTTTTGACAAAATTCTCATCCACTTTTGCCAGAAACGAACAACATAAAAAGCACAGATTCTTCATCGCACATCACATTTCACACGGAAACTTGTGTTGATTTTCTTCAAATTGATTTAAAATATTCTTTGGAGATAAAACAGTTGAAAAATAAGCACCTCCAATCTGAGGTGCTTATAATAAGCACCGAAAAAAATGGGGGCAGGTGACAACTAAAGCACAGCACCCATGATTTTTTACCAAACTGGGTGGCTAAGTTCGTTCCCTGCCTCAAGGTAGTTTTTCCGTGCGCTGCATCCACGGTAGTTGCTGGTATGGTTACCTCCGCAGTTGGCGCACTTGATGCGCGCCTTCGTTTGCTCTGTCTTGTCCCCCAAGTCCGCTTTGCATGGCAGTGCACACGCCTCAGAGAGCTGTGATTCACCGCACTTCACACAGCGGGGCGGGAGGTTGCAGTTCCGCGAGCCGTGGCCGAATTTCTGGCAACGGTGGCATTGTGCTGCGTCCGACGGGTTCTTTGAATAGAACCGCCAGTTTACCCAAAACCCGTCCAACGCCTTAGTTCGACGCAGGTCTTGAATTTTGACGGTGCCGCGGTCAAAATACAACAGGTACAGGGTGTGTGTACCTGTTACTGTTGTCTTCCGCGAGAGGACTTTTATGTCACGCGGCGTTATGCCAGCACCCGAGAGGTCCTTCTTGAGGTCGGAGATCGGGCGGTCTAGGTACCCTGCAAAACGACCTTAACGGCAGTCTTCTGCACGGGGTCGAATGTGTAAAACTTGAAGTTTTGACGCTACAATTTCTCCACAACCAGGTCGAAGTTCTTTTCGTCAAATGTGTAAACTTGCACTGACGACTTACCGATTTTCAGACAATATCCGAGGCCTTCCAGCAACTCGTCAACATCGTCCGCCAACGTGTTCAAAACAAAAATTGGAGGTGGTCTACGTTCCTTTGGAGAATGGTTCTTTTTTGGCGTCGACACTTTCTTCCGTGCACGCCCGTCATCGTCGTCGTCGTTGGTAGTGCTGCTACCGTCGGTATTGTTGTTTTCTTCGTCGTCGCTCAGCATCTGGAACTCGTTCCTGATGGGGATGTTGGCGGTTGTTGATGTGCCTCTGGTCGTGGCACCGGAAGTACCGGAACGGGTTCGCACTGGTGATCTCGGAACGTATCCGGGATGTAGATACTTTTTGTCGATTCCATCTGCGCTCACGCTCCCCTGCACGATGGCGGCCGACACGGCGTTGGTTTGTTTACTTTTTTGCACACGGCCGGTAGACGAACTTCGCGGGGTTTTCGAGGCCGCACTCGAACTGCCACGGCCACGGCCGGCCTTTGGCATGCTGGAGAAGCAAATTCGCGGGTAATCACTATCAACTACGGCGAAAAATTTCGAAAAAACGGTAGAGCACAGAGTACTTGACTGCTGCTTGCTATCGTGCGTACACGGAGGTGATCATGGTTATTTATTTTGAATCATTTTTCATACTTTTGCTCAATATGTTGTTTTTTATGTTTTATTGAAGAATTTTATCATCAGAAAAAAAGTACGTCTCTAACCTTAAGACTAAAGTCAAATACTTCCACCACATCTCCCAATCAATACCAGCTTCAATTTTACAACCTTGAGTCGTAACTTTCTGCCATCTAAATTTTCAAAATTGAAATAAAAACGTGCTAATGGCCACCGACGAAGAATTTTCACCAATAATCTCACCCTAACTTTGAATTGAACGATAAAGACAGAGCAATCCATATCGCGTCGAACGGGTCGCTTGATGCTCTCTCGCTTATCTGGGGTGAAAATGGTCGACGCCCAAAATGCTAGTGATAGGCAATAATTTTTAATCGGTTTTAATTATGACTTTTATTAGAAATGTACTGTCTGTGGCGAAAATGCCTTACTTTCAAAGTGCTGATAAATTTGTGATAAGAAAAGGGCGCGCACGTTCGAAAATTTTAACGATCTTCAGACCCCTCTCTTCGTTCATTTGATTAAGTCGACTTTCAGTTTTATTGATTTCCACCCCGCAACAGGTTTTTTGGTCGGTTGGCGACGCCAAACTCGGGCAGCTGAGAGCCAACGATCCTTGAACCACCGATTCGACATCCTTGTCATAAAATAACGGCGGAAGCTACCAGCACCACCACAATCGTAAATTTCCCTGACCTCTCTTCCTTACGAAGAAGCTACAAAACGATCATAACAGTCATTATCATTCCTCCCGGGTTCGGAACCGAAGGGGGAACCTGCGCAGGTGCACCTGCCCGTTTGTCCTTCCGAACGGAACCCACATTTCTGAGGGTCCTTTTAAAGGCCCAGTTCCAACGCAGAGGAGCGACCGGTTATTAGCGGTTTTGCGTCCTTTACACGTTTATCGGTTCCCTTCTTCCTTTCATCCAAGTAAGCCAACGAAGGGTCCCAACGAAGAGGGTCAAACCATCAGCTGGGCCTGCTTCGATCGATTGCTGGAGGTGCCACGTGCCAAAGCAGCCGTTACGAATTTCATTAAAAACCGCCAAAGTGATCAATAAGTCGTCGTCGTAGTCGTCGCAGTCGGCGGTGCGTTTTGCTGCAGGTGGAACCAGCGTTGCCTGTGTCTGAGACCCCGAGCAAAGGTGATTATCATTAATTGGTTCGTTTCGTGGCGTTTGGCACGGTTGAATGGTGCAAGGACCTCCGTGGCCACAAAGAAGCGCGGGAAGAGGGAATTCTTGGACAAGGTCAGTGATGCGGAGCAGGAATGTTTTGAAGTAACCATTTAGATAATGTTGCGGAGAAATTTTGAAGCAAGACAATAATTATTTTGAAGAGGTCTAAAGTCTTAAGAAGTCTGCACAAATAGTCAAGGTCTTCGACCTTCAACCTGCCAACATTTCGTTCATTGCCAGCATTCTTCACCTCTGCAGCCATTGTTCTAATTTAAATTTTAATGATTCTCTCGCCCGATCTGATCGCGATTGGCCCGTGGATGGTTGATGACGCCCAAACTCGCAACAAGTCCCAAGAGCAGTGTATGGTAATTCCCCGCACCAAGACACAATAATTCAAAACTCCAAGAGGCCCCTGGA
Source organism: Culex quinquefasciatus (assembly GCF_015732765.1). Lineage (NCBI taxonomy): Eukaryota > Metazoa > Arthropoda > Insecta > Diptera > Culicidae > Culex > Culex quinquefasciatus. The sequence continues at coordinate 4,898,652 of NC_051863.1, read as the reverse complement.
GGAAGCTCTCGGTTGGTGGTGGTGGTGGTCACACTTGGCTGGGTCACGCCCGGGGAGGTCAAAGCCGATGGTCACCGATGGTCCGGCTTCGTACAGAGTTGTAGGAGCGCGAATTCAAATCCATCTATAAACGCGTCATCGAACCGTTTCCACCGCCCAGCAACACCCCCCTCTCGCTGCCCTTTCCGTGAATCGCCGTAGGATCCAGTTTTAAAGGGTGCTTCATCATCGACAGCCGCTAGGGAGTTCTGCACCCGAGTGGTAGGGTCAGTCGAGCTTGAGATGCAAAATAAAGAATAAAATATTGTTATTTTCATGCGGAACTTGGATCGTTGTGAACTCAACCGGGCAAACCAATAAAATGCGATGTAAATTGAAGTGAAAACATGTTTTAACAATTATTTTTTCATTGGAATTTAAATTTTTTAAAAAAAAAATAGTTTTTAAACCTAGAATCTAAGCAAATTCAAGCCATGCCATGCTGCTTTTGAATTCGCTTGGCGTTTATTACGTTGCTGTTGAGTTTTCAGGTCATCATCTCATGTTCTGTGGCCAGTTTAATGATTTTTACACACTTTGTTTTAGGCCAGAGCACAGTGGTCCAGATCGCAACGTTGAATTGAAAATTAAAAAAAAATGGAAATTGAATTGTTCTTACGTGTTTCTGTATTGATTTTAAAATCATTGGAATGTTTGGCTGAAAAAAAAACTTAATCAGTTTATTTATTTTATTTATTTTTTGAAATTTTTGTTGAAAAATCTTGCAAAAAGTGTAAACAAAATCTGACAAGTGTTCATGTTAAAAACACAATAGAAGAATAATCTTATTTTGACAAAAAAAAATAATGCAAAAAGCACTTGTTCTGTTGCTTTAAATTAAATAATCAGCATTTCAAATTTATATCTGAATTATTTTGTAATGAACTGCCGATAACTAATTATGATACTGCAAACGGCTTATAAAATGCGTAAACTCAAAGATTTGTTTTTTTAACTCTTAAGCGTTGATTCCAAAGAACTAATAATGCTCAAAACTAAATAAAATTTATTTAATAAAAAATTATTCTTAAAAAGATCAAGAAACTGTCGTGTTAAAAAAGTACAAAAATACTAATGAATTTCGGGTAAAAAACTTTTTTCAAGTGTTTTTCAAAACTGTTCAACGTCATGATTCGAATTCTCGGACGCTTCGAAACCCGGACACCTCATCTTATTTTACAATTATTTGGATATAAGTTCGCGTTATGAATGCCAAAACTGTGTTATTTGATGAATTCTAACATCAACTTTCATTTAAAGTTTCTTTGAACGCTGTAGTTAATGTCAAAACAATTAAAAAATATGGTTTTGATTTCCTTAAATTCTACCAATTTTTTATACAGAACATCGATTGTTTTGACGTTAACAGCTTATTTGAGACCTAAAGAATGCCATTCACTAACATTTAAGTCCAAATTTGTGCGATTCATTAGCAAAAACGAGTGTACGGAATTCGAAGCAAAAGTGTCCGGATTTCGAATCAGCTTTTACCAGTGTCCGGGAATCGAAGCACAACAAGTCATTTAATTTTCAAATTCTGATGAAGAATTGTTAGGAAAGACATATTTGGATGCATTCTTTTAAAACTGACTGTTAATACTATATCCTGATGATATTTTTTTCATTTCCAACTTATTACATGATTTTTTGTTAGCTATAACGAAAAAGATAACGTCATGATTCGAATTCCCGGACGCTTCGAAACCCGGACACTTCATCTTGTTTTATCAATTATTTGGAAATAAGTTTGCGTTATGAATGTCAAAACTGTGTTATTTGATGAATTCCAACATCAACTTTCATTTAAAGTTTGTTTGAATACTGTAGTTAATGCCAAAACAATTAAATACAACAAAATTATAAGTTTACAAAAATGCGAAACATTTCACTTGAAATATTTCATAGGCGTTCGAAGCACCGGGAAGGCAAAGCAGAAATTTATGGTTTCGATTTCCTTAAATTATAGCAAATTTTATATAAAATATCGATTGTTTTGATGTTAACAGCCTATTTGAGACCTAACGAATGCCATTCACTAGCATTTCAGTCCAAATTTGTGCGATTCATAAGTGAAATCGAGTGTCCGGAATTCGAAGCAAAAGTGTCCGGATTTCGAATCACCTTTTACCAGTGTCTGGGAATCGAAGCACAACAAGTCATTTAATTTTCAAATTCTGATGAAAAATTGTTAGAAAAGACATATTTGGATGCATTCTTTTAAAACTGACTGTTAATACTATATCCTGATGATATTTTTCATTTCCAACTTATTACATGATTTTTGTCAGCTATAACGAAAAGATATGCTACTAAGTGTCCGGATTTCGAATCATGACGTTATCCATGAACCACGCTATTGATCATTTCCAAAAGGATGCAAAATCTCGAAAAAGCTTTTAAAATTATGTTTTTGAATTCACACATTTTGACAGCACAAGCAGCTGAAAAAATAAGATAAAAAGTTAAACTACATTATAAAATTAAATACCGTCATCAAGGGTTACCATTGTCTGGGGTGAGATTTGGTCATACAAAAATGTTGAAATTTGTATGACCCAATCTCACCCCAACCCAATGTCACCCTGATGACGGTAATAAATAAAACGTAATAGTTGTTACAAATTTTACGTATTTTATGCCTATAATTCAATATCTTTCGCTTTTCCAGAAACAGTCTCGATTTGAAATTTTCAAATCATTTTTTCTCGAAAAAAAAAACAAAATATTTATTTGAAAAGCTTGTTTCTCAAAAACGATGAGACCAAGCTTCAAAGCTTTTAAACGAATTTACTATGAAATAAAGAAAAACATATGATTCTCAGAATTGTACATAAAGTGGCTATATCCCCAAAGTTGTAAACATTTTCGAAAAATTCTAATGCGTTTTCGTTTGCAAATTCCATTTTTCCCAAAAATGTTTTTTGCAATTCCGTCGTGAAACTACTTCTTTTCCTGTCATTCTTGAACGACGAAACAGCCTACTTTTCTGTACCAAAAATAACAGAATCGAATAGCAACACTTTTCAAAATAAATGCTGAAAAGTTCTACTTTTCAGCACTCAAATGGGTGCTGAAAAGTTGAACTTTTCAGCACTTGTTTCGAAAAGTAACACTTTTCAACATTTTTGATTTAAACGATTTATTGACAAAATACATGAAAATTTGACATAAAATTTCACTCAGTGTGTGTTTTATGGAATTGCAAAAACTGTTGTATGGAACTCGTTAAACCTTGATTTTTCAGCACTAGTCGTATTTATTCAACTCGGTAAACCTCGTTGGATAAATGTACGACTCGTGTTGAAAAAATCCTCTTTTTGCAACTTGTTGCATAAACTACTATTTTAATTCAACTTTAAAAAAAGCATGTTTTTCAAAAAATGCATATCGTGGCGCAATTTCTTATCCCGCACAGAGCCTGGTTCAAAATATGCCTTTTTTTGTCCTTCTAAAACATATAAAAAAATTTAAAATCTTAGGAAACTTATTTTGGGAATCACGTTTTTAGCCAGAAAAAAAAAATCAAAAAATGCAAATTTTGTTCAGCATTTTGCTTTTAGGCTTCATCTATAAAGTACGTCACGCTAAAACCAGCCAAAATTTATCCTGTCACGCTTTTCCTGTACTTAGAACATGTAACGTCACACTTGCTGAGACCCGCCTTCCCTCCTAGAGCGTGACATACTTTATGGATGACGCCTTATTTCTGACTAGTCCTCACCAATACCTTCATTTTTACTGGAGGTTCCAAATCACTCGTTAATTTTTTTCTCAGGATACCCCGATCAGACGGTAATAACTAAATTCATGCCATTTCAATAACAAATACTGTTAAAATAACAGAAATTGTTATGGATTCTTCTTGAAAAATCTATTTTTGCATAAGGGTTAAATAACAGTTTATGTTATCAAAACAAAATTTGTTATTGGTCTGATATTGATTGAAAGCCAAAACAACTTTAGAATAACATTTTTTGTTATGGAAGAATACCGCCAACTGTTATTGGGATGATCGGATTAGTTGTTAAAATAACAAAAAATAATAACAAAGATTTGTTCGAAGAATAACTTAAAATGTTATTCGTCTGTTATTACAATAACAATCCAATAACAAAAAATCATAACGACGAATAACAAATCTGGTTATTAACCTTCCTTGGTATTAAAAAAATCACACATAAGGTATTGGGGTCCTTTTCGACCCCAAACTTTAAAAATCGTCAAAATCCAGTTTTTGACCGATTCCGGTTCTTTTGGTCACAAACGAAAGCTTAGAACGTCCCCTTTCCGAAACCGACCTGGAAAACCGGATTTGGTCACTGTGGCCACCGGGAATCGGCTACAACCGAAAAAGGACCTTTTGAGACACCAACTTTGACGACCTGTATCTCCGGCAAATTTCAACCAATCAGGATGCTCCGGGTTGCATTCGACAGGTATTTACCTGTACTTTGACCACAAATATTAATATCAGGGCCAGGTGACCTACCGGTTCCGGAAATCCGGAACATCCGAAAAGTTCATGTGTTCCTGTTTTTCACATATATGTGATACCAATACTCTCATGATAGTTGAAATTGATCCATAAAACTTACTTAAAACACAATACACGATTGTCAGAACCACTCTGGAGTGTTAGTGGCCACTTCCGGGTAACCTGGAACCGGTTCCCGGGTACCCGATGAACGGCCAACTTGACTTTTTTGGTGAAAACCTATCATGTTGCACATCAAACTCCATGAAATTGAAAGATATGTCCATATTTGGTAATGCCGTTGTTCGCTGAGCCATCCTGGCCAATATGGAACCGGTTACCGGTGGCCCCTTGGGACACTTCCGGAATATGAGAGAAACCCTATCATCCGACATATCAAACTTCATGAAATTGAAAGATGTGTCAATTAACGGTCATGCCGTTGTTCGCTGACCCATTCTGGCCAATCTGGAGCCGGTTACCGGTGGCCCCTTGGGACACTTCCGGAATATGAGAGAAACCCTATCATCCGACATATCAAACTTCATGAAATTGAAAGATATGTCAATTTACGGTCATGCCGTTGTTCGCTGACCCATTCTGGCCAATATGGAGCCGGTTACCGGTGGCCCCTTGGGGACATTTCCGGAAAATGAGAGAAACCCTATCATCCGACATATCAAACTTCATGAAATTGAAAGATATGTCGATTTACGGTCATGCCGTTGTTCGCTGACCCATTCTGGCCAATCTGGAGCCGGTTACCGGTGGCCCCTTGGGGACACTTCCGGAATATGAGAGAAACCCTATCATCCGACATATCAAACTTCATGAAATTGAAAGATATGTCAATCTACGCTCATGCTGTTGTTTGCTGACCCATCCTGGCCAATTTGGAACCGGTTACCGGTGGCCCTTTGCCCTTGGGGACACTCTCGGAATATGAGAGAAACCCATCATCCGACATATCAAACTTCATGAAATTGAAAGATATGTCAATTTACGGTCATGCCGTTGTTCGCTAACCCATTCTGGCCATCATGGAACCGGTTACCTGTGGCCCCTTATGGACACTTCCGGAATATGAGAAAAAACCTATCAAAAATCATGAAATTGAAAGATATGTCAATCTACGGCCATGCTGTTGTTTGCTGACACATCCTGGCCAATTTGGAACCGGTTACCAGTGGCCCCTTGGGGACACTTCTGGAATATGAAAGTTACCCTACCATCAGACATATCAAACTTCATGAAATTGAAAACTACGTCAATCTACGGTCATGCAATTGTTCGCTAACCTTTGGTTGAAAAGCAAAGCAATCCACTTTAACGACCCCGGGTCTTTTGTGGGCTCTGTTGCAAGTTTCTGCTCATTTCTAGGCGTCCGAAGGTTATGTGTGGTGAGTCACCCAAAACCTCTTTTACGCAAATGGACCGACGTTTTACTTCCCCATCCGATAGAAGGCCAGGAGGATAGGTCGGGAATCGAACCCGCGCCTCATAGCAACTTAGGGTTCGGCAGCCGAAGCCGCTAACCACCGCGCCACGAGGCCCCGAGGTCCTTTGGTTGACATACACGCAGAAAAATAAGGCGTATTTGAATCAACAAAACGTTTTGTTGATTTGAAAATCATATTTTTTGTTGAATCAACGCTAAACGTCAAAGCAGCTTTTTCAAAACAACAAAAGACTTTTGTGGAATCGAAAAAATCATGGTTTGTTTCAACGCAAAATCGGCGTTGATTATATTCAACAAAAATTTTGTTGTTTCAAACCTCGTACAGGCTGATTCTACAAAACTTTTTCGTATCCATGAATCAAAGTTTGATTCGTCGGATAATAGGGTTTCTCTCATATTCCGGGAGTGTCCCCAAGGGGCCACCGAAACCTGTTCCAGAATTGCCAGAATGCATAAGCAAAGAATGGCATGACCGTAACTTGGCATATCTATCAATTTCATAAAGTTTGATATGTCGGATGATAGGGTTTCTCTCATATTCCGGGATTGTCCTTAAGGCCACTGAACCATTTCCAAAATGGATCAGCGAACAACGGCATGGCCGTAGATTGACATGTCTTTCAATTTCATAAAGTTTGATATGTCGGATGATAGGTTTCTCTCATATTCCGAGAGTGTCCCTAAGGGGCCACTGGTAACCGGTTCCAGTTTGGCCAGAATGGGTCAGCGAACAACAGCATGACCGTAGATTGATATATCTTTCAATTTCATGAAGTTTGATATGTCGGATGATAGGTTTCTCATATTCCGAGAGTGTCCCTAAGGGGCCACCGGTAACCGGTTCCAGATTGGCCAGAATGGGTCAGCGAACAACAGCATGACCGTAAATTGACATATCTTTCAATTTTATGAAGTTTGATATGTCGGATGATAGGGTTTCTCTCATATTCCGGAAGTGTTCCCAAGGCCACCGGTAACCGGTTCCAGATTGGACAGAATGGGTCAGCGAACAACAGCATGACCGTAGATTGATATATCTTTCAATTTCATGAAGTTTGATATGTCGGATGATAGTGTTTCTCTCATATTCCGGAAGTGTCCCCAAGGCCACCATTAACCGGTTCCAGATTGGCCAGAATGGGTCAGCGAGCAACAGCATGACCGTAAATTGACATATCTTTCAATTTCATGAAGTTTGATATGTCGGATGATAGGTTTCTCTCATATTCCGGAAGTGTCCCCAAGGGGCCACCGGTAACCGGCTCCAGATTGGCCAGAATGGGTCAGCGAACAACGGCATGACCGTAAATTGACATATCTTTCAATTTCATGAAGTTTGATATGTCGGATGATAGTGTTCTCATATTCGGAAGTGTCCCCAAGGGCCACCGGTAACCGGCTCCAGATTGGCCAGAATGGGTCAGCGAACAACAGCATGACCGTAAATCGACATATCTTTCAATTTTATGAAGTTTGATATGTCGGATGATAGGGTTTCTCTCATATTCCGGAAGTGTCCCCAAGGGGCCACCGGTAACCGGTTCCAGATTGGCCAGAATGGGTCAGCGAACAACAGCATGAGCGTAGATTGATATATCTTTCAATTTCATGATGTTTGATATGTCGGATGATAGGGTTTCTCTCATATTCCGGAAGTGTCCCCAAGGGGCCACCGGTAACCGGCTCCAGATTGGCCAGAATGGGTCAGCGAACAACAGCATGACCGTAATCGACATATCTTTCAATTTTATGAAGTTTGATATGTCGGATGATAGGTTTCTCATATTCCGGAAGTGTCCCCAAGGGGCCACCGGTAACCGGTTCCAGATTGGCCAGAATGGGTCAGCGAACAACGGCATGACCGTAAATTGACATATCTTTCAATTTCATGAAGTTTGATATGTCGGATGATAGTGTTTCTCTCATATTCCGGAAGTGTCCCCAAGGGGCCACCGGTAACCGGCTCCAGATTGGCCAGAATGGGTCAGCGAACAACAGCATGACCGTAAATCGACATATCTTTCAATTTATGAAGTTTGATATGTCGGATGATAGGTTTCTCTCATATTCCGGAAGTGTCCCCAAGGGGCCACGGTAACCGGTTCCAGATTGGCCAGAATGGGTCAGCGAACAACAGCATGAGCGTAGATTGATATATCTTTCAATTTCATGATGTTTGATATGTCGGATGATAGGGTTTCTCTCATATTCCGGAAGTGTCCCCAAGGCCACCGGTAACCGGCTCCAGATTGCCAGAATGGGTCAGCGAACAACAGCATGACCGTAAATTGACATATCTTTCAATTTTATGAAGTTTGATATGTCGGATGATAGGGTTTCTCTCATATTCCGGAAGTGTCCCCAAGGGGCCACCGGTAACCGGTTCCAGATTGGCCAGAATGGGTCAGCGAACAACGGCATGACCGTAAATCGACATATCTTTCAATTTTATGAAGTTTGATATGTCGGATGATAGGGTTTTCTCATTCCGGAAGTGTCCCCAAGGGGCCACCGGTAACCGGCTCCAGATTGGCCAGAATGGGTCAGCGAACAACAGCATGACCGTAAATTGACATATCTTTCAATTTTATGAAGTTTGATATGTCGGATGATAGGGTTTCTCTCATATTCCGGAAGTGTCCCCAAGGGGCCACCGGTAACCGGTTCCAGATTGGCCAGAATGGGTCAGCGAACAACAGCATGAGCGTAGATTGATATATCTTTCAATTTCATGATGTTTGATATGTCGGATGATAGGGTTTCTCATATTCCGAAGTGTCCCCAAGGGGCCACCGGTAACCGGCTCCAGATTGGCCAGAATGGGTCAGCGAACAACGGCATGACCGTAAATTGACATTTCTTTCAATTCCATGAAGTTTGATATGTCGGATGATAGGTTTCTCTCATATTCCGGAAGTGTCCCCGAGGGGCCACCGGTAACCGGTTCCAAATTGGCCAGGATGGCTCAGCGAACAACGGCATTACCAAATATGGACATACCTTTCAATTTCATGGAGTTTGATGTGCAACATGATGGGTTTTCACCAAAAAAGTCAAGTTGGCCGTTCATCGGGTACCTGGAACCGGTTCCAGGTTACCGAAGTGGCCACTAACACTCCAGAGTGGTTTGACAATCGTGTATTGTGTTTTAAGTGTTTTATGGATCAATTTCAACTATCATGAGAGTATTGGTATCACATATATGTGAAAACAGTAAAACATGAACTTTCGGATGTTCCGGATTTCGGAACCGGTAGGTCACCTGGCCCTGATATTATTTGTGGTCAAAGTACAGGTAAATACCTGTCGAATGCAACCCGGAGCATCCTGATTGGTTGAAATTTGCCGGAGATACAGGTCGTCAAAGTTGGTGTCTCAAAAGGTCCTTTTTCGGTTGTATGATTCCCGGTGGCCACAGTGACCAAATCCGGTTTTCAGGTCGGTTTCGGAAAGGACGTTCTAAGCTTTCGTTTGTGACCAAAAGAACCGGAATCGGTCAAAACTGGATTTTTGATGATTTTTTTAAGTTTGGGGTCGAAAAGGACCTCAATACCTTTAAAGTAACTTGCCATCAGATTGTGTTTGTTAGTCGCTTTTTTGGAATTTTTTTGGAATTTTTTT